>NC_134314.1:104115723-104138223 GCF_964195595.1 Calonectris borealis | reverse complement strand
GCCTGGCCCTGATATTCGAATTGTTCCCAAGCTTTATTCTCCTATTTACATTTCTGAAATAAATCACTGTGTTAATACAGTTTCTTTTCATTTTTAAGGGCAATTAGTAATGAAATTAAATACGATTGCTTCAAGTATTACATGTTACGCATACATCTTTATTAATATAGCCACGATCTTCAGCGCCAAACATTTGGCCAGCGCAGCACATGGAAACGTCTCATTAGGGTACCTATTTACATATGTGTTTTCAACTCATGGATGAGAGCGTTCCAGCGGCGAGCAGCAGTCCCCATCGGTACTGGTAGGGGACACCTGCTTAAACCACAAGGACATTCTGGCTCCATTTAAGCAAAATTACATCCTTTCGCTTCCGTAAGTAGGAGCGGTGAAGCTAATGGGACTGCATGTGGGCAAAAGGGGGAGCATCATTTGGCCCAAGAAATTGCAAACACAGAGTGTGAAGCACTCTGAAGCGTTCAGAGGTAAGGAAAAGCGCAAGAAAAGATGAACATCTAATATTTACACCCCTGGTTCTGCAGTGCTGCTGACCCTGCGTGGCTGTCACGTGTCCCCCAAGAAGATGGCTGCATTCGCTTTTGGGCGAATGACCCCATCCCACACAGGTGGTTTGTAAAGCACTTTTGGGTTTCTCCTGGTGCTGCATAAATGTAAGGTGGCACACGAGCAAATTTCTGCATATTACGCAACTTTGTCAGAAGACAAAGTCACCATGGGCACGCAAACACGCAAGGACGTATCTTCTTAAAAAGAGGAAAAAAAGCAGCAATGCCAGGGAAAAAACCATCGCTACCTCGCTCTACCTGGCCCTGCGAACACCTGGGGGGAGGGCGGAGGGTAGCCCCAGAGCAGGACCCTCCCGAGCAGCGCTGCCAGCGCTACATCTGGCTGCGGCAGCTCATCGGAGCAGCGTCGCCTGAAACGCTCCCTCCCATTCTTCCATTCCAGGTGGATCCACTCTGAGAGCAAACCCTCCACTTGGCCCGCTGCGCCGTTCGCAGCTTTTTTTGTGTGTTTAATGATTCTTGACCGGCCATTTAGCCTAGGAAGTGCCTGTATTGCTTCCCCCCCTCCTTTTTATAAATGTTGTCACCATCCGCTCAGCACACGCCGTTGAATAAGAGGAACCTCCAAGGGCACGGCTGTGAGGGGCAGAAGTGAAGTGAGCTGTGCAAGCGCATGCAACGTTAAATGAAAAAAATAAAGGGAAAAACTGCCAGGAAACTTGACCAAAGAGAACTGAGCAGCAGAAACTGGGCCAAGTTCACAAACCTCTGCGATAATCTTCCACTAAGACCGAAAAAACCCATAACCCAAAACTGGTTAAAAGAAGGATTTCTGTAATTTGTTCTGGGGGGGGGGGAATGTAACAAACTAATTTAAGCTAATGTAATGTTTATAAAGTTACTTAGATAATGACACCATGTACGCCATTATAATCATTAAAACCCAATCTATGTTTTTTTAAAAAAAAACTTAGATGATTAACACAAAATCAAGTTGATGTGAAGGAACAATTACTTTTAGAAAAAAAATCAGGAGGTCCTAATATTCTGTAGAATGAGGGAGGATGCAGCTGTATGTCGACAGCTTTCATATCCTCATTTGAATAATGTGGCCTGAATCTGTCACTTTATTCATCCTCCTTATGCTCAGTGTACTCTGCATCAACAACAAATTAAGTTGTAAATAAGAGACAATCATCACTTTTGTTTTTAAGCAGCTTCTGCATAGAGAATTTCAATGTACTGTTTCTTTTTGACAGAAAGAAAGGGATTCTACACTCTGCTTATGTAAGCACAAATATGAGGAAACCAACCGAAATGAAACAATAAGGGAGCACTTGAGAACTGCTCCAAAATGTTCTTGGAAGTACATTTCTACCACCACAGAAATCTTTTTTTACTAGGATATGTATAATGAAAACCGTTTAATTTACTGTCATAATTATTCTTACTTTGCTCTAAAATTTCAATGATTTTTTATTTTTAATTTAAAAACTTTCCTCGTCTAGGCACAGGCAGGGTACACCTCAACAGGAAGAACAAGTGAATAAAGTCAGCTGTAACCTTTGTGTGCCCAGAAATATTATTATCTCTATATGATAACATGATACCATTTCATGAGCAAATATAGCATGCAGTAAGGAGGTGGGGGGAAGAGATTTTCTTACCTTTACGTCTGAGAAGTAGGTTTTCAGCATATTGGAACTTGGGTACCGGGTGTAAAAGAACATGAGCTTGGCCTTTTTCAAGTGATTCGGTGACAAGCCTTCCTGCATGTAGGATTGAATTAGTAAAGGAAAACGCTGTTCTTGAGAAAGCTGTTTCTGAACACGCTGAGCTAGCAAAGTGCCCCCTTAAATACTCTACAGTTCCCCAGACTACAGGAGAAAATATTAACATTTAAATTGCTGCACTGTAATTTTCTGTACAACAGCTAAACGAGGGATGCGAGGCCATGTAACTTAAACCCTGTATCTCCTAGCAGTTTTGGTGCTGGGTCTCGGGAATCTCGCAAGTTTACGGCTTGTGTACCGTATGTATGTTCACTTGTTGCTAAGGAAACAAATGCACGAAGCATGTGCCGCAGAAAACTTATCGGAAGCTTTTTCTCGCTCTCCTTTGCAATTCCAGCTGAAGTTTCTTTTTCTCTCAAATAAAGCTAATGCATGTGAGACAATCAGAGGCACTTCATCATTTTGAGCAATGTTTTATACAGGCAGCACGTTTCACCTGTTTCCTTGGTGTCACTAAATTTTAACATGTTGAGTAACTCCCTCCAATCCTGCTGTAGCTCTGCGCCAGTGGCTGCCTTGCAAATCAACGCGAAATTTGTAATAGGCAGAGCCCCTCCGCCGCTCAATCCCCCCGCCACAAACTTGTCGCCTCCTGATTTACACAGTTAACTCCTCGGAGAACGAAGCTGTATTTGGGGCTAACCAATCGATAAATGTGGGCTAGCGGATCAATAAATGGCCACTTACCCTATAAGGCAGCCTATTTATCCTGGAAACATCATTACCTTTTAGATCTGTAAACAGAAGCAACTAAAAGAGTTCCCAAGGGAATGTGAAGCTAACCATAACAATCTCGGCTTGCTGATTTTTCTCCCGGCTTCTTGGCTCTCTTTTGTGTACTGCGTGCTAGGACGGCTCTGGTCACATCTGTGCCGCAGGCTGGCCCTGCCATTTCCTCAGCAAATTAATGGCTTTATAATTTATCAGAAATGAAGATGCACGTGGAGAAAATCAATGTGGCCCCCACAAGGTCAATTAAGGGTTCTTCCCAGAAGCTTCTCTAAGGACTGTTTCTCCTAAACACAATTGTTGAAAATTTCACTCGGTTCACACCTTATGATGGGGGGAAGGTCAACCAAGTCGACAGATGCGCTGCAGCCAAGGTGCCTCTTCCACCTTACGGCCGGGCGCACATCAGCACAGAACATCTCATTCCAGGCCTCGAGACGGGAAACCCAGGCTGATTTTTATCAGCAGGCTACTGCTGATTAGCTAGGCTTTTTCAGCAGAATTCCTTCTTTCCTAATTCGTGAAATCTGCTGAAACCCTCTTGCTTTATTTCAGCTACAATGTTCATTCTTAGATTGCAAAAATGTAGCATTTAAAAAAAAAGTCATTGACAATATTAATTGAAAAACCTCTTATTATCTGGAAGTACACGGAAAACGGCTCAGCTGAACTTGCATTTTGTTTTAGATGCTTAATGATTACAAAGAAGATAATTTATGACTGACATACTTCTTGTGCCAAGAGAAGAGTTGAAAGAACCTCCAGTTACCTCCATTAGACTGATAGAGAAGTCTAAAAGAGCATTACACTCTGCAGTGCCATCTGTCAAAATACGTAAGTGAAATAATAGTAGCAAGCTGTCACCTATCGCTTAGTGATAAGAGTTTTAGACAAATCAAAACTTCTATGCCAGAAATCCATTTTCTTACGCGATCCTTTCAGGAAAGCGGAGGTCCAAAGGGGTACTCCAATAAGCAAAAGAAGAAAAAAAAATCCCAAGTCTCCTTAATTTGCAATTTCTCCGACGCTGACAACATGCTAATACTGGGTTTGGCGTATATTCTCTTTCAATGCAAGCTCAAAGATGGACTTAAACTTTCAAAAAAAGCTCTCATATTTGCTGGATTTAAGCATATTAGACAGTTGTCTAAGCATTTGGATTCCTTCTGCATTTAGGATTTTTAAATATTTTCTGCTCTAATGCCAGAGGATATTGATATTGCATGAAACGTGTATTAAAAGATGTTCTGAGACTCAAATTCCCAGAAATCCATTTTTTATTAAAATTATACTTGTTCTTAAGCACTTGGCAGCCTTAAAGCATTATCAAATATGCAACAAATCTTTATATCTTGATCCTAAGGTTAACGCTTTACTGTGATAAAAGATATGATCTCTAATAATCTAGCAAAAAATAGTTAATGACAGACTTAAGAGCTAAGAATTAGATAACCCACTGCTATTTCAGAAAAAAACTGAACTGACCAATTGCTTAATTTCCTTTTTAAGTGCTTGGGCTGAAAAGCAACTGTTCTTCCAAGAAAGCACTAGCTGTTTCCAGGATACTTACACACGCACAATGACTCATGATGAAATAGATTCAGTAAACATACAGCTGTACCGAACACGAGCTAAGCCCCATTCAAGGCCAGGAAAGAAAACGAGCACAAATAAATATTAAGGAGGTAAAGGGAGGAGGGGTGCCGAATGGAACGCAAACAAGCTCTGTCCCAGCAGCTCGTGTGGCTTGCCTCAATTCTCTTAGCTATAGCTTTGTGAAGACAGATGACATTCAATTCTATGGGTAATGCAAAATAGACAATAACTGCTGAAACTTGAGCCAGCTGCCAGGTGTAAAAAAAAAAAAAGGGAAGAAAAAAAAAAAGGGAGAGAAAGAAAAGATGATAAATCCATAAATTAATGAAAGACATCTGCTCGGGAACATAAAAGATCAGAGGAACAGTGTTCTGCAGCTGAACCTAAAGCGGTGTTCAAACAACCTGAGAGTCTCAGCGTCGTGCGTTTACACAGTACAACGTAGCCTCACCTAACACAGCAGCGGCAGCAAAAAGGGAAAAAACTAAGAAATGGGAAGTGAAAGACTGGGAACGAAACATATACACGCTCTTCGGTGTTTTAACCGGAGAAGCACCAGGGTGGCATTGCACAGCATTTGACTCATTTGCACTTCAATCCTCCGAGGTAACGCTCCTCTTTTGCAAAAATATTTTTCAGCGATGATCTTTCACTCCTGTTACTCTCAGCCTGAGCTCCCACAAATGCTCTAACAGGCTTTTCTAGCCCACACATGTATTGAGCCGAAGGAAAAGAGGTAAGAATAGGCTGCATCAGGTAAAAAAATCTGCACTAGCAAAGCCAAGCTGCTCCTTAAGTTACACCTCAGGTGCTTTTAATCAGCAAAGCTCCAAATAGCTGTATCTCAGAGCATCCTCAAGACCCTTCAAAGAACAGGCTGGCTAGAAAGTATTCGTTCATCGCCCAGGTTTTATCAACAGCACGGAGTTATCCAGCTTGCTGTACAATCGCTCATTTTTTTTTTTAAGTTTAATTAGTTTAATTCTAGTCAGATGTAATAACTCCTCATTTCAAAATGTTGTAATTCACTAATTATAGCTTTCATATATTGGGACTGTGAAACTCATTCCAGTTGGATTGGAATTCTGTTTAAAAATAAATAAATTGTAGAAAGTTTCACTAATGTTTTAAAGCCCTCCTGCCAGGGAGAGCACGCTAAACTGCCTCACCTTTACAGACGCCTTAACAGCACACAAACTACTGTTGTGCTTCAATTTTGAGCTATGCAAATGTTTTGGGACTGAACAAGGCTATTTTTCTTGAGATGCAAAGAGGATGCATGACAAAGACGACCATGCAGAAAAACAATTCGCTGTCTGTTTCTTTTGGAATTTGAATAAAACTTAATATTTGATTAAACAGATTAGTTTGCAAAGATACAGCCTGCATTCATGACCAAGATGGGAATTCATGCTGCAGGTGCATCTTATCTTGTTTAGCAACATAAACAAACATTAACCATTTCCTTTTGCAATTCAGCAAAGAACAATCAGATACATTTTACAGGCATTGGTTAAAAGAAAAAAAAAAAGAACAAAAACCAAAAAACCAAAAAACAGGCTGGTTCAGTGTTTTAGCCTACTACTAAAACCTGAACTTGGCTGTATCTGCTAGTCTTATGTTCTCATCCTGGCTGTATTGTCCAGGAAAACAGATGTTGCTTTCTGCAGGGAAGAAAGATCTGCTTCTCTCAAGAAATATATTCCCTATACGTGCACATTCAACCATGTAAAATAAAAGTGCCACAACAGAATTGACCACAAACCAACCAACCTCCACACCGCACCTTTCCCTGGAAACTGCAAGCTACCTGAACAAATGAGCATCCATCCCCACAGCTGAGCCGTATACCAGGGTACACGTTGTGTAGAAGTGCTCTTTAATAAACCTGTTTGTCCCAGCAGGTCTGTATCTAACCCCAGATCAAACTGCAGCCTGCAATAGCATCTAGGTGGGAAAGTCGGAGCGCTTTCACCACGGCAGGGGAAGAAGCGGGGCAAGGGAGGAGGAAGGGAGTCACTCCACTCGGCGTTTCCCCCAGCTAAGCCTGGGAGGTGCAGGGGACTCTCGCACCCCTGTTTCAGCAGAAGCAACAAGCTCCGTTAGCGACCGCCAGTGAGACTGAGCAGGAAAAAGGGGGAGAAACGGCAGGGGCGAGGGAGAGATGCTCCACGGTGGAGAGGATCACGTGCAGCCCCAGAACTACTCCAAGTTCACACGCTTGATATTTTTCACCTCTGCTGACTCCTCTCCCAGGATGGGAGAACTTTTACACAAAAACAATTAGTATGCCACTGTACTGTTTGGTAGAAATTACTTAATTGCTCTGGCCTGAGTCTTGCCCTCAGCTGCCACTCCTGTTGACCTCAGGACTGCTTTCCGGGCATCGCAGCTTGCATTTCAATACGCAGGAGAGATTTTCGGTTTGGATCTCCAAAAGCAGCTGGCAGTAACTGCAAGTGATGCTGGATTTAGACCGACTCCTCTGTTTTGCCATACAATGCATATGGCGAGGAGAAGATTTCCCTGCTACCAATGCACCAGAGAGATCCTCTTTCGGGAAAGAGGTCCCTCAAGCATCATGTCCACTACCAGCTGGCTCTCGAAAACACCAACAGCTAAGGAAGGTGCTTTCAAACCAGGAACACTTCCCCCTATAGAAACGGGACTATTCATAAAGGTCAGACAGCAGCAATTCTTGACTCAGACTTGACCTAAGTTAGATCAAAGGCTGGTAGTGATGGGCTCTGGACCTGCAGCACCTGCCTTCGGCCCAGTGGTGCCCACTGCCATGGGAGGGATGGGAAGCCCAGGTAACCAGCGGGTCTCAAGCCCTGCCAGTACCCTCCTGAGGATTTAACACATCTACAGAAAATATAGTTAAATTAATCTAAAACCACCAGAGTTATTAATTGCCTAGAAGATACCCAGTGATGGGGCACAGCCTTGGGCATCTGCCTTCACATGATACCCCTGGAAAGGCGACAAGTTCCTCAGCATCGCTACCATTACTCAGGGAAGGGCAGAGTTATTCAGTCGCAATTACTTTCATCAACTTGGGAATGAAATTAGCTGCATCTAAGGCTCTGTGCTTGTGCTGTTGCCTTCTGCTGGGAAAAAACGTCGATCTACCCTTGATGCAAAATCCTCAATTTTAGCATGGGGCAGACATGGTATTTCATTCACTTTTAATACAACTGTACTTGGAAGAAAAATCTTTTGACCAAAAAGCACATTAGGGGAAAAGATGGAAGGAGTGGGAGGTGTTATTGCTAAAAAAGAAAAAAAAAAAAAATCTAGTACTAGTTTCCAGGAAAAAAAAAGAAAAGATCATTACTATGTCTGGATATGCCTAAATAAAGGCAGAGATGGATTTTTTTCCCTTAACTAAAGCCTGCTATTGAGCTAAAAAGAGAGATTTTATTATCATCTTTTTTTTGAAGCAGAGGAAGTGTCCTGTAAATTTAATACAGCTGAAGTTTTATATTTAATTGTTCTCTCCAGCTTTCCAAAATAATTTGCTTTGTGTATGTTAGGACAAAAGATTTCTGTGTATGGCTGAACAGAGGTTAATCATGCATAGCAGGCAGCTGCACAAGGGCTGAGGAACAGACCTCTGGGTGGGGGAAAGAACTTGATGCAGCCTGAATATATCAGTACCTGTGTCTTTTGTGCTTCGTTTCCCTTACGCGCTTGAGAGCTAAAGGCTCACGATGACCGGACCGTGGCTCTCTGCGAGCCCCAGCCATGACACCATTAACGGGTTGTGCGTTGGCCTGGCAGGGGAGGGAAAAGAGGCGGCCGTGGCTTTCGGCCGAGGGCGATGCCCCCTCGATCACCTCCCTGCCTGGGGAAGGACCCGCCGGCCCAGGGAAACCCACTGGCACCCGGGTCGTGGGCTCGGCTCGCTTTCTGATCCCCAAAGGCTTGGGGAGGGCTGGTGGCTTTTTTATGTGAACACCGTGGCTGAAGGAGCACCGTGAGTCAACACCCGGCATTTTATTTGGCCTCGCCAAGCCCCCCACCCGCTCCCCCGCAGCGCCCGGGGGAGGCCCCGGGGCACCGGCATGGCCCCTCGTCCTCTCCCACCGGCCACCGCCGGGTTATCGCTCGTCTTTGGAAAAGGATATTGCACTTCCCGAATAGGGCGAGATTTCGGACATGTCTTGCAGGTCACCGCACTCGGACTTTATGAGGGACAAGGAGAGGCCCTCGGCGGCGCTGGGGGGGTGGGCCGGCGAGCAGGGGTGGTGGTTCATGTGGTGCGACGACATCTTGGTCCTCAGGCTGGTGGTCTCCCGGGTCAGGTCGAGGGATTCGGGGGAGGCGCGCTCTTTCCCCGGGAAGGAGGCCGACGGGGCGCCCAGGGGGCTCTGGAAGGGGTAGGCCATGAGGGGCAGCGGGAAGGGGTGGCGGAAGGAGGAGGTGGAGAAGCCGGCGGTGGCCGAGAGCGGGGACTGGTGCAGGGAGGCGTGGTGGCCGCCGGCCGGCGGGGCCGAGGCGGATTGGTCGGAGGAGTTTTTGCGGACGACGAGGGGCAGCGCCTCGGTTTGGTCGGTGGCGCCGGGCATGGGGACGCTGCCGAAGGTGTCGAGGGGGTTGGGAATGATGACGTCCCCGAAGCACTGCAGGCGCTGGTTGGCCGTGTGGAAGTTGTGGTTCTCCCCGTTGACGGCGAACCTCGCCTGCGGGATCTGGAGAGGCGGGAAGACCTGAGGAAGCTGGCGGGAGGGCTTGGAGGAGAAAACTTTGACCACCGTGTCCACAACTTGTGACATGGCGGTGTTCAGCTCCTGCTTCAGCGTCTCGGCCAGATGTTTGCCTTCGGGGTGGAAGGCGTTTGGCCCTTGCTCCTTCTCCTTGGGACCTTCTCTTTTCGGCTTGTTCTCCGCGATCTCCTGCTCCCGGATGAGGGCCCGCGCCCGGTCGATGAACTGCCCCGGGTCCAGCTCGCACATCTCGTTGTCCGACCTGCCAACGGAGTCGCCGGCCCTCGCATCCATGGTTTCGGAGCGCATGCTGTCTTCAGACAGGTTGCCATCTTCATCATTTTCGGAGTCGGTGCTGTCGTAGATCTGGTAGAACTTCTCCTGCAGCTGGCGCAGCTGCTTCTGCATGTCCTCCAGCTGCTGCTTCAGCTGTCTGCGCTCCTCTCGCTTCTGCTCTTTCCTCGCCGAAACCAGCTGCTGGAAACTCTGCTGCTGCTGTTGCGGCAGCTTTTGCTTGCGTTTGTTTTCTCTGTAACTTTCTCGGGGACTCACGGACTGCGGAGCTATTTCTCTTTCGTTTTCATTGCCCCTTAATGCCACGCTGGGGGAATGGCTCATACCCCGAATTATATTCTCAACCCGGGCGCGTTTAGCTCTCAGGTGCTCGTCGCATAACCGATCCACATCAAACTGGCTCATAGTCGGCCTGCCAAAAGGGGAAAGACACTCTTGGGGGCTGTCTCTTGAAGAGTTGCTGCATACATCCTCCTGATGTACTTCTGAGCCTGTACTAGAGAGACCGCTGGCTTGGAAACTGGGCTCCGTGCCACCATTTTTGTTCATGTTATTTTTCAACAGCTGGGAAATTATGGTTGCTCCTGGAAAAGGCATCATGGCATCTTCATATGAGTTCGCCCTCTTCAGCAGCTTGCGGAGTACATTTGACTTTTCCCCATCTGCATGCTGCACCACTGAATACTCAACATCCTGCTCTGAACCTTGGGGATTCATGGCACTAAAAAACGTTGCTCTTGCCTTTGCAAAAAATGCAGATGCTGTCCCTACCGTCCTTTTCACTCCAATGTCAACTCTTCTTCTCTTGGTTTGCCTGCTTAAGAGGGCTGTGCTGTCATGGTCAGGCATCACTGGACTGTTATTGTGCCATCTTCAAAAGCTTGTCAGCTGGGCTCAGCTCAAGAATCCTGGGACCCTGGCCAACAGAACAAAAGGACTGATGAATCATTTTCTTTAAATTTCTCCAAATTTCCTGACCTCAATCCTGAATAAAATGCAAAATGCATAGGCTCTGGGATTTATGGCACATTACAATTATTGCAATTTATTATGCACTCTGCTTGAAATGAAACATTTTTAAATATTTCTGCTCCACTGGTTTAAGATGGATTAAGATTTAAAAAAGCAAAAACTGCTTAAGCACCAGTAATATGATTCTCTTGCACAAATGCCTAAAATGATACTGTTTATCTTCAGAAGAAAGAGTAGATTAGAAGAACACAGCCTCTGACAACCAATTGATTAAATTTAGGGCATTGGGATACATGTTACAAAAGAAGATGAAAGTACTCCTTATTTAAGATTTATTGTTAAAACAAGAAATTGTATAAAATTTGGATTAAAAAAATTCAATTGCGATGTAAAAACTGTAATTGTAGTTTTGCTTTTTAAGGAGAGATAAAACTGGTAAATAAACATTCGAAGGTCAAAACAACAACTTTAACTTAATTGTAGGTAGGGTAGTATATGTGTATGTGAAAAGCAAAGAAATCATAGATGCATTTAGGCTTACAATAGGGAAAAAAAACCCCTCTCTTAAATCATTAGGGAAACATTTATTCAGCAAAGCAAAAATGCATTAAAATATTTTATAGTCGGATTATAATATTTACAGAGATGTGATCAAATAAAGGCCAAAATGCAGTTCGTTAACGTAGCCTCGTATGTACCAGTGACTAGCCATGAGAGGGTTTTGAATTCCCCATACATTCCTTCCCTTTTCCTAACTTACATTCCCCAAGCCCCGCTACCAAAGGCTGAAGATTCTGTATTTTGTACACTAAAATACATGACATTAAATTTATTGCATAGCAGAAACAAGGCATGTTCAGTGTCACATCTCTCTGCTTTAGAAAAATCTCCAAGAACAGTATCTCGAATGCCCAGTGAAGCCCTTCTTACATGTAATATTTTGAATACACAGAATCTTATTTCCTGTGACATGCAGAAAAGATGAGAAAAAATATGGAAAGATGAAAGAAATAACATCAATCAGCTGCGTGAGAAAGGAAGATACCTTCTCTTTATATGAACTCTCATTGTTTCCCAGGAACACAGCATAAAAAGATAACACACTTCCTTGCATTTTGTAAAAGGCTCTTGACATAATTTGTGACTTATTAACTAGTGATGCTAAACTCACGTTGCACCTAAAGCACTAGACGCTCTTTCCTGTTTCTTAAAATTTAACACTGAGGAAAATTAAAATATTTTTCATGCGACGCTTATCTAATATTAAACTTTACATTTGCTTAACAGAGCACAATCTTCACAATAACAGGGTATATTGCCAAAGGCAGCACGCAGACTTTTTGGAATTGCTCCCATCTCTTTCGGTTCACCTGTAAAAACATCTACGTGCTCCCTAGGACTGCATCTGTGGCTAGTTTTAAAGAATGACTATCCATGCAAATAGGCATAATTTCAGCATGAAATAATCTGTAAAATCAAGACAGTAGTCAATGCTTAGTTTGCAATCAGGATGAAAAAAAAAAAAAGCTTTTAATACTTAGAAACATTATGTTTATTCTGCAGCCTTTGCCCACGTATTCTGGATGTACTAAAAGAATTTTCAGAGGTTTGGTGTCAGAGACAGTTAAGTAAGGGACGTGATGTTTGTTTACATTACTGGCTCCTTGATTACAGGAAAGCAAAGAATGATAAAAATTTAAAAAAAAAAAAGTCATGAATTCAGATGGGAAATCCAGAGCCTTACACTGTTATCAGGACACTGCCTTCAGAGATCATTCCTTATCAAGAAGGACATTAAGCAAGTGAAGTTTGGAGACCTCATGATAACAGTAAAATAACAAGGAGTTCTGTTGCAGGGGCCCAATTCTACCACCTGCACTCCAAGTAGCATCCCCCCCCGCACGCAACTCCCCTGGAGTCCAGGGATACCAAAATCCGGTTACGTGCGAGCGGTAGGATCAGGCCCTGCTTGGCAGTATGTGCTGTAAAAGACCATCTCCTGCTTTCTCTCAATTAATGCAAATGGAGTTTTTCAGGGGGCAGAATCAGACTCTTACAATTAGGTCTTCATTTAGAAAAAATCGGAGGAGTTGGGATTTCAGAAGGGTTGTTTTTGTAAATTAACGGCCAAGTCCTCAGGGGGTGGAAAGGGGCGACCGCCACCAGAGTTTTTAAGTAGGCGATACTGGCACAGAATAAACCAGGGTCAAGGCTGACCTCTCAGTCTAGTGGTGTTCATTTGAAAGCGATACAAACTAATTGCAAGATAACCGAAAGAGCTGTTGCTTACTGCACGTAAGGTATTCTAAAGGCATTCTCCGTAAAGATAATACTTGCCAATAGGGAAAAAAAAAAAAAAACACCAACACCAAAAACCTTCACGCTTTTCCTTCCTTTTCTGTAGTCAAGCTATGCTTGATTGAGATCCAGCAATAAGTTCCCAGACTCGCACCAAAAACCTCATGTCAGGTTTCAAGTTTTGCACATTTCCCAGCAAATTTGAGGTGCCTGACCACTGTTTCCCTCTCTCTTGCCCAATCCCAACCAAGGACACGCATGGGGAGGGCTTGCTGTACCCTTGAGTCAGCAGCTCAGGAAATAGGCTGTCCTGCGCCAGGTTGGAAGGTCATTGCCACGCATCCTTCCTCCCCAGTGTCCATTTTTCTCTCCCCGAGCCCCCGTACCAGCAGCTGCTCGCCTGTCCGTTCCTGCCACCGCAGACATGCGGCAGGAGGTGCTCCGGAGCGATGCCCCCTCCTTCCCTCGCTGGAAGCTGAAAGCATCGGAGTTATCGTACACTTAACCTGGGTATTAAGCAACGTCTCCCATTTGCCCTGGTGTTATTCCGAGCCTACAGACTGCCAGCTTTAAGGCTTACGTGCCTTTCGGCTTAAATATGAGAAATAGTTCTACTTTAGCCTGACAGAACAGACCAGGCAGTTAATATTTTGGTCTCGGAGGACCAAAACCAATTCACACCTCAAGGGAAGTGGAATGGCACGTACAGCGGGATGCAAAATCCCAGCCACGAAGGCAGACTTTGATAGCGATTAGAACTGGATAAATAGGGAACTCTTGGGGGCGAAAAAAATAATTAGGAAGTTTGTGTCCTTTACGTAGTACCAGTACTTTGGCTGCACATTGTCTCAAAACTATATTTCATACATCTAATGTCTCTGTACAGCTATCCAGAAATATATAGAAAAGATAGCTTATATATAGAGAAAGATAGCTCAGGTTGTCAAGATCTGTGAAGAAATCTTCAGAAGCATCATTTCTTTCCGAGTTACAGAGTTTTAAATTTGTGAAGGTTAAATTTGCTTTACACGTCACTTTTCATACTCCTTGCATGCCAAGTGTAGTTTATGTTAAATTTACCCTCCACATCTCGAGCCTCAACTCGCATGATGCAGCTTTCTCAGATACCGAACATTTTCCATGCCCATGTAATTAAAAATCATACCAAGGGCCTCTGCACTTTTTAAGTCCATCCATAAACATAGCTTGCAGTATTTTATTTACAAATTTACTTTCAAAACTTTTGTTTAAGGAGATACGATTAAAATGTAGCTATGAATAACCTCTTAACAGCACAGCAGCTACAGACATGGGTTTATTTCATATCCGTTTGATATGCATTGACATTTTAACTGGAAACAGATTAATTTCTAGGTATCCAAGAGTTACTGTTACCAAACCTTTGGCTAGAACAGTCTTTACAAAGGACTATGATGTCAAGTATTTAATCGCACTCATTACAAATAAATCAATTTCTGTAATCAATTTTGTTAACTAATCTTGATCTACAAAGATGCTGATCATTTCCTCCTAGATTAATTCATACACCTATGAGATGCAAAGGAGATGTAAATTCAAACTCACCCTCCTCAGCCGCTCTGAAGGACCCTAGCCTAACCTAAACAGGCATTAAATACACAGCAGTAAAGTGCTAAACTTGACGAATATTCATGGATGAATTCAAGGAGGTATCAGTTTATAGAGCTGAAATTGTTCCTATCTTTTCACAAGCCGACTACTTTCTTTGGTCCAGCATCTGCCTGCTTCATGTCAGCCCATTATGCCAACACCACACAAGAAATTTAACACGCTTCTGCTAATAGAAATATTTAGATCTTTCACTCTAAAGCGCTACACGGGGTATGGCTTTGCCAGAATCAGCCAGGAAGCGCAGGATGAAAATTATTCCAGTCAACAGCATTTCACGCACAAAACCACAGCTAAAATCTGAGGAACAGATGACATCTATTCACCATAGATCTGTTCAGTGCTAAAATCACGTTAGCGACTAATGAGGAAGTACTACCTTTTTGTACGGCTCTGACACAAGTTTTCTTGGGAGAATAGGTTATCTAACTCCCTTAGCTGAGACGTCTAATCAAAGAATCTGAAACAAGGCAGAAATGATGAGCAACTATTTGTGCAGTAGCAACTACTTTATTAGGATTTCTCCATAAGAAGTAGTAAAAATCAGAGCCTGATTTACTTCAAAATTATGCTACCTGCTCTCTAGCCTTAAAGAAAAAAACTACCCTCGTTTTATGAACCTGGTGGTACCCAGGGCCCAATCCAGCAAGGCATTCAGCAATTCCCGTGAATGCCAAACATCCTCAATGCCCATCGACTACAAGGAGAACTGACAGGGATCACTAACAGGAGGGATTCAGCATCTCATTAGTTCAGGCCTTTATTTTGGGGAGATGCACGGCCCTCCATCACGTATCCGTGCTCGGCACTGTTTGAGGAAACAGATTCTTTGAATGAGAAAAAGAAATCGAGCTACTCAAGGTAGAAAATTGAAAACATTTTCCTCCTCTCAAGCGAGTTTGGTCCTTGTTATTTCACTGATCGTGAAGAAAATAACTCACATGGTCTCTGTGCAGAGACAATACTGAAATGTTCTCAAGATTCCTACTATGAACTCAGCCCAAGTTTTCCAAGATTTTTTTCTCCATGCTACACGATGTCGTCAAATCACAATTCTTGAATTAGTTAATCTAGCAGTTAGCCTGCACTTTGAGACAGAATAAATCATCAGTTAGAGAGAACAAATTGCAGTATTTAGAATTCTGCCCTGAATCAAATTAAACTCCACTTTCAAAATCTGTCCATTCTTACGACTAGCTTAACTTATCAACCGATCATAAAAAAGACAAGTCATATAAACTGAGAGGCCTCGGAGTTCAACTGGCAGGAAAGTTAACTGTATACACTGACAGTGCCATTCAGCAAATATAAGATACTTTACAGAATAATTTAATAGGGAGCTGTTAGCGAACAGTATATACATTGTACTTTTTATCACAGATCAACTCATGAAATGTTGATACTCTGTCTACCCTTGAGTATTAATAAACATTTCACAGTATGTGATACTGCTGTTAAAGGTAAGCTCTGGACAAAAAGCAGATAAAATAAATGCAAAATGAGCTGCAGTGGTCGTAAACTTTATGTGATTGACGGCAACTCACAGAAAAACTGCGAGAAGACGACATAAAGGGTATGTGCCACATGCAAATCTACGGGTAAGGAAACTGCCACAGTATAATTCATCCTGCGTACTGCCAAACCTCTACAGACGATGGAAGTGACAAATAATCCGAGCTTTTACACCTCGCGGTGACACAGCCGTGTTTCTGTCCCCTGCATTAGACAGCACCGGACGTTTCCACCACCGAGCAACGGCCACGGATGCGCGGGTGTGCTTGCACGTGCCCCCCGCCTGTCCCCAGACCTGGGTGAGGGTTTTGGGGTGACACTCGCCACACAGCCACAAACACCACAGCGTCCACCATGAGCGCTCGGGACCTGTGGGAAACTATCGGGTTTCCAAACCCTCACCCGGGGAACTTTTGCCCGACATTCAAGGGCACCTCTAGCCTGCAGCCGTTTCCCCTGCCAGCCGTGATTGACATCTCCTACTTTGTCAAAGATATTAAGTTCATATCCTCCGTATCTGTTATCTCCGCAGACGGGGCGCACGTACGTGGCGCTGACCCCTCCGAGAGCTCCATCCCGCCCCGGACGCGCCTTTCGGGCGCACAGACCGGCCGCAGACACTTTTTTACCGACTTGCTTCCCACGGCTGACCCCGCCACCCGTCCCAGCGGCGCAGGGAGGCGGCGGCCGGCACCCCCCGCGCCCCGCAGCCGCCCCGCACCTGCCCCGCCGGCTCTGCCCTGCCAGCCGCCGCCCTGCTGCGAAGCCACCGCAGGGGATACGCGCAACTTTCTCCCCTCCTCCGCAAAGACGCGCGGACCCCAGGGCGGCCCCGCTCCGCCCCCGCGGAGTGCCCGGTGCCGGGGAGCCGTGCCGCGGCTGCCCGTCAGGCCCCGCATTTCGGTGCCCCCACCCCCGCCGCAGCCCGGGCCGCTCACCCCAAACACAGCCCTGCGCGCCCCCTCCGCGCAGCCCCCACGCCCCCCAGCACCGTTCCCTCCTGCGCTTTAACTCCGTTTAAACACATGGCAAAGTGCTCCGGGTCACTCGGCCGATAAACAGAAAATGAAAAAAGCCAAGAAAGATCTCCATCAAAGGCTAAGAAAAAATTATCACCCCCGCCCGAAGAAAAAACAAACAACAACCAAACAAACAGAAAGTACCAATAATCCTAATCTGTCCCCAGATCAAGGCTCTTATCCTGCGACTTGCATTTGATCTCTTCTCATGTGCTCGCTACCTACCACTAAAATCCCATTTTCTATACATTTCCACAATTCGCAGCTCGTCCCACCCTTGGAAATGAAAAAGTAATTGCAAGGATAAGAAGAATAAGAATAAAAAGTCCCTGCCCTTCCCGGTTCGGGCTAAAAAGGAGAACTAGCGACATGCAAATGACAAGCAAATTGGAAGAGACAAAAAGAAAGGCAGCTATAATAAACAAGACAAAGAGGAGGCTCAGAGGACCGGAGCAGGAGTTTAAAGCAGGGGATGGGGAACTTCGGCGGGGAAGGGGGGAGGAGGAAGCTGGGAACAACAAAAAGAAGCCAAATACCGGCTGCGTTTTCCGTCCCCGCAAAACTGCCCTCCAACCCAGAGAATAAAACAACTGCCCTCCAACCCGGGGAATAAAATAAAGACCAGTCCACAAAAGGTGGCAGAGAGCGAGCGATGGGAAGGGGGGGAGGATCGCCTAACGACGAGCAGGTCACTTACTCTTCAGCCCTGGGCAGGCTACGGTGAGCGCTCCTTCGGGCTCGGCGCTTACAAATCCTGACCGCTTTATCTACCGGGGAATTAAAACTACTCAGCTAATAAAGTCATTGCAATTTTGCCCCCTAGAAAAAGAAGCACAGGTTTGGTAAGGGTGATCGGGATTTTGCTGGGGATTTCATTCCCCCCCCCCCCCCGACCATTTAAAGCAGCCCAAGCAAGTGCGAATTTAAAAAAAAAAAAAAGACCCGAAAAGGCCGAAAAAGCCGGGAGGGGAGCGGGGGCGCGGGGAGGGAGCGGGTACTTACTCCGTGCAAAGGCGACGAAACTGAGCCTCTTTTTTTTTTGCCGGTGGAAAGACAGAAAGGGAGACACGCACACGCACATGCACCCACCACACGCGCCCCGCACACGCACACACGCGCACACACACGGACACGCGCGCGCCGCCGGCGAGCCCCGCCGCTGATGAATATGATAATCGGGCGAGGGAGGGCGAGTGCGGGCGGGCGGGCGGGCAGCGGCCGCGGGGCTGCCGGCGCGGAGCGGCGCGGAGCGGGCGCGGGGGCGGAGTGGCGCGGAGCGGCGCGTGGCGGGGCGCGGGGCAGGGCTGGGCTGGGCAGGGCTGGCCGAGCCGAGCGAGCGCTCCGCACCGCCACAAGATTTACTTTAAGACACAGCTGAAGGAAACAGGAAGACTAGACGTCACGCTCGGAGTGACGTGAGCCCGGCCCGGCGCCCAATCGGGAGGCTCCTTGGGACGGACGGGGGGGACGGGGAGAACTTGGCAGGAGCGAGGAGAGGGGAGAGGGGAGAGCGAGGGGGAGGGGCCGCCCCGCCCCGCCCCCGCGGGAAGGTAGCGGTGGCCGCGCACCTGCGTGGGGGGGCCGGACGGGCGGACGGACGGATACGGGGTGGGAGCGCCGGCAGCCGCGGCCCGACGGGGCGGCCTCCCCCCCCCCCGCCGCGCACGGGCGAGGGGCGGACAAAAGCTGCCCCGCGTGGGGAGGGGGAGAGGGAAACTTTAGGAAAGTCATCCCCGCAGGGGATGCTCAGCGGTGCCCCACGCGGGAAAGTTTTCCGCGCGGGAAGGCTTCCGCAGAGGAGTGCCGGGGCGCGGGGGCTGCTGTCCCAGGGTGCGCGTCTTTCACGCGTTAAGCATCGGGGCGGTGAAGCAAAACCCCGCTCGCGGGCGCTGCCCCCACGCGGGTCACAAACTTTAAGAGAAACGGGTCCGTGGCCGCCCACCTGCCGGCACGGCGTCCCTCGCCGGCGCGCAGGGGCCGCGGCTCTGCCGCGCATCGCCGGGCTGTAAGGGGGAGCCACGAGGGTCACTTTCCACGTGCGAGACAGAAAATAAACACGAAAACGAGCGTCAGGTTGCGGCGCGTGGAACAACCGGCGGTGCCGAAACACGAGTCCTGGCTGCGGGCGGCGCCGGGCCCAGCCCCCTGCACAGCGCGCCCCAAGTTTCGGTCAGCTGAAACCCATCCCCAGCTCGGCACAGCCCGCTCCCGGCCGGCTCCGGCGGGAAAGCTTTGGGAAAAAAATTTTTTTGGGGGAAAAAAAAAACAAAAGAGGATTTTCCCAGCAGGTCCAGGCTGCAAGCCGGACCAAAGCCCGCCGGGCGCCCTTTGTCCCGCCGTGAGCGGGGGCTTCCGCGGCGTGGGGCAGGGAGCGCCCGTACCCCCGACCCGGTTGGCGCGGAGGGTCGCCCGGCCGCTGCCGGCGGAGAGGCGAGGCTTCCCGTCGGAAAACAGCCGCAGGCGGGCAGGCGGCAGGGGAATAGATGGAGGAGAGGGAATAACGCCCTGCGGAGGGACAGGCGGCAGCGCAGCGCTGCAGGGCGCTCGGCGGCAGGTAAGGACGGTGCTGCCTCGCCGGGCCCGCCCGCGCCCGCCCTTCGGGGCTGCCGTGCGGGGTGCCCGGGCCGGCGGGAGACGGAGCCCCGAGTGGAGGGGAGAGCCCGGCGGGGGCGAGGGCAGGCGGGAATGGCGCGGGCGGCCCCTGCCAAAACTTGCGCCGCAGCTCCGTGCCAGCGGCGAGGGGCCGGGCCGCGCCTCGCCCCCTGTCCGCCCTGCTGCTGGCGGCGCGGGAAGCCGCTCCGCTTCCCCCATCTCTTCCACTTTAGGGATCTGTTTCGCTAGAGGGGAGCCGCGGTGCCCAGCCCCACGCGTGCGTGAGGGCAGCCCCGCCGCCTGCCGCGGGGCTGGCCGGGCGCGGAGGTGGCTCGGCGGGGCGCGCTGCGAGGGCAACCCTCCGCGGGCAAAGTTTGTGAGCCGGCACGAGCAGCAAACCCGACCCCCCGGTCCTGCCCGCTTCTGCCAGCCGCTCCCCGCGGGGACTCCCCGCAGCCGCTCTGCTCCCCGCTGCCCGCCTGCGGGGCCGGGCTGCCCGCCGCGTCGGAGCGGTTGGCGGCTCCGCGCTGCCTCCGCGGCGGGAGCGGGGTCTCTAGCGCGGGTGGGTGGGTAATGTGACAAACGACCCGCCGCGGATCACGAAGAAATCGCTCAGGACCGGCCGAAGCGGCCCCGTCGCGCTGCTGCCGCTGCGGCCAGGAAGCTGCTCCCGAGTTAAGAAAAATAAATCTCCGTGCCGCTGCCCCGGCCGGCGGATCACGAAGAGCCCGGCACCGGTGCGGGACGCGAAGCCTTTGGGGGCGGCCGCAGCGCCGGCCTCCCCCGGGGGCGCAGCGCCCGGCACGGTGGGGCGCACACGGCGGCAGGCGGCAGCCCCGGACAGGCCCGGTCGCCGCGGTGCCAGGCGAGGGGACCGCGGGGCTGCTTTAATCGCTGCCCTCCCCGGCCCCCGCGGCAGGGGGAGAGCCCCGCTCCTCGCCGGGACGGGCAGCCCCGCACGGCCGGGCGCCCTCGCAAGCCGTGCCATGCCTGGCCACCTCAGCGCCGTGGATGATGGCAAGTCCCCGGGGCGCGTCGCGGAGCGCGTCCCGGGGCGCTCCGCTGCTACCGCTTTCGTTCCCCAGCCCGAGCGCCGGGCGGCCCCGGAGCGGTGCCCGGTGCCCGTCGCGCCCTCCGGGCCCGCCGGAACGGCTTCGCCGCGAGTTGCTGTAAAATGCCACCTTCAGAATTAGGGGCGCCGGGCCCCCCGCCGCCGGGGAGCGACGGGGCTGGGGTGGCCCGCCCGCGGCGCCCCGACGGCGAGCGGCCCCAGCGACGGCCCGCGCTGCGCTCCGCGGGCGCGGAGAGGCGGGCACCGCCGGCCCGGCCCGGCCTCGGCGGGAGGGCTCGCTCCCTGCCTATTCCTGGGGGCTCGGCTTGCCGGGGTGACACGTTCAGCCTCCCGTTGTAGCTGTAAGTGCTGCAGGGGCTGCGGAACAAGGGTGCAGAAGTGTGTCTGGACGCAGGGGGAGATAGGCTAAATTTGGCGGGTGAATGACTCGCTTGAATTCTTTCCTTTTTTTTTTTTTCTTTTAAAGGACACCGGGATACACGTAGAGGTGAAGCCGAATCGTGCAAACGCTAATAAATAAATATCTGCCTCTGACACTGAGCCTGTCACCACCGGGGCTCAACTTAACTTCAACCACTGTTGATTTACCCAGAAGAGAAACTGAGGCACTGGGAGTGAAGCGATGTCCCCAAGGTCACACGGCAGAGCAATGGCAGCCAGACTGGCCCCAGCCATGGGTACCATGTGGGCAGGCTTCCACCTACCATCCGGCCCCGCTGCCTCATTTCTGTAGCTGCTTGCGAGTTACCTTCCTCCAGCCCTGTGTCTTGCAACTTTTTCAAGTGTAAACACACTGGCCCTGCGACCTGCCACACCAGTAAACCCAACTGGAATGAAATGCATGCTTTGCACTTGCCCACCCTCTCTGACACTAAATGCTCCAGACCCTTTTTTAATCCTGGAGGATAGGCAGCTTCTTAGGAAATGTAAGTTGATGTTTCAAAGCTCAGCAGCAAAAGTAATCCCCCACCCATCACCCAAATTTTAGAGGTGGAGGAAAAGCTCTTCTTCCTCCAGAATTTAATCCCTCAGAAGGGGTCCGGGGGATCCCCATGCCAGCAGCTCATGTTCAGGTTTTGTAGTGAGCAAAGTCGTCCCTGGTGCCTTCTCCAGGGCCTGGTGGCTTGGGCAGCAGCGGGGCAGCCTCTTGCTGCTGTGGGTGGGTGCGAGGCTGTTTCTGTCCCTCTCTGCCTGCGGTCCCCCAACCGACTGCAAGCGTGGTCCCTGCTAGTGAACTGTTGTAGATTCCAGTCTGTCTTCAAACTCCTGTAGAAGTCTCGGGTCCTTTTCCTGGTAATGAATAGATCATAAGGTAGTCACACTCTTTGTTTTCTGAGTGATGAGTGTTTTGGATCCCAACAAAAATTAATCCATGTTAACAAAGTTTGGATTCAAAGTCTGGGTGTGCTCTGATCTGTGGGTTCTCGTGCCCCTGTGCCTCTGACTAACGCTCGGTGTGTGTCACAAACTTTGGGTCAAAATGCCACATTTCCTCCAGATATGGGGGTTGTCAGGTCTATGTTCAGCTGCAGGGTTTGTCCCATCAGAAATAAATCCTCCTCCACATTTTGGTGCCTCTGAAGAGAAAAGGGTTGCTGCAAGCTGACAGTTTTCTGTGCTTGCATTTCTTTCATTAAGGGGGAAAGAAAAAAACAGATGCAAGAAACTTAGGAAAACTTTTGCAGTGTGCCCATGACCATGGGTGATTTCTCTATCCCTTTGGAGTCTGACAACAAAATG
>NC_134314.1:104100723-104110723 GCF_964195595.1 Calonectris borealis | reverse complement strand
GCATGCCACCGCGTGCCGACCCCCCTTCTGGCCTCGGCAATCTCTGAGCCTTTCCGTAATGCCGCACAGCTTCACTGGAGTGGATGGAGGGTGTCACAGCAACTAACGTGAAGGCACTAACAAACATCTCGTATGGATTTTAGCCTTGAGTAGCTGAATCATTAGGTACCTACATAATGTGAAAAATTCATCTCGGAGTACCCTAAGCTCCCACTGAAGTTACTGGGCTCACACTGAGCAGCATCAGCACCAAAATAATGTAGGTGCCTTTTTCTGGAAAGGAAATATATCCCTGACGTAAAGGTCAAATGGCATTTATAACAACATTAATAATTTCAGAGCGTTGTGCTATTGAATTCTAGGAACGATTAGACCTGTTTGGCAATACTGTTTAGTTGCTTTTACAACAGAAATATGCTGTTTACCTACTGAGAGATTCATAAGGAAAAAAATTCAATCTATATCAACGAGTAAGATTTTTCCTTACCAGAGATATTGATTTAAATATTGACTTCGCTGCTGGAGGGTTATTTCACTCCATGGTGCAGATACTCATTGTCAAGTGACATGTATTTCATGTACTAATAAAAATGTGATTTCTGGCCCAGTAATCTTATCTGGATAATTCTGACTTTTTGCATTCGGCTTGGTCTGAAGCAGTTGTCCTTTCGAAAACTGAATACTTACTTTCTTCTGAGTGTCAATGCACTTCGCTCCATGTGAATTACTTGCAACTAAGATCAAAACAAACAAACGTTAAAAACCCCCGCACACAGCTCCTTTGTCCTGTTAGTTCGTTTTCCTTTCAATCTTTCAGCAATGGGTTTAGGCTCTGCAAGACAGAAGTTCTTTATTTAGCAACAGAAAAGGTGCCGCCGCAGAACCTGTTACAGCTTGTCAGAAAACCAGCCCGAGTGTGTTCTGGGACAAGGACTGTCTTTTTATTACGGGGTTATACAACAGCTCTCACATTGGCTTGCTGACCCCGATCAGGCCTGGCGATAGTAATAACGACAACAATAGCTTATGCCACTGAGCAGCAAGCCAATGCTCAGGAGGGCTGCGATAGCTCCCATCGCAGAGCAGAGGTGCCAGCTCCCCCTTGTGCAAAGTACCAGCCCAGGAGGGGGAAAAAAAAAGAGGAAAAATCCCAGCCCCCCAGAGCCCCCAACTTATAGACGTGACGATTTATGTCACGTTGGAGCATTGTATCCATGAAGCAGGGGATATCGCGGAACAGTTTCACTGACGCTAAAATTCTGGTTACTGGACAGCCAGTCCTCCCCGTGGAGCCTGCACCCCCACGTGCGGAGAACTGCACGCTCCGAAGGAAACCGCTCTGGAGGGCAGCCGGGTGTGCTGCTGCTCGGCGGCACCGAGCTCCCCTGGACTGGGAGCTCGAGGCGGCAAATAACGACCTGAACGCTTGTGGTCCCTCCCTCTTTCTCTTACGCGCCATCGGGACAAGATGAAAATGTGAGGCAATGGTAACACTCACACGTCGGCTCTTTGGCCTCTTCGGGAATCACCCCAGCTCCCTGCAAGTGGGATAACAAGAAAATAGAGTCATTTTCAGAGGGGAATTGCATGCAAAAGATTGCTTCTGGTCTGAAATCCCTGAGGTCAGCTGTGCCCGTAATTTCTAGGCACTAGCACTGTCCCTTTCGCAGCAGAGGACTGCTGGTGTCTGAATGGAAGAAGACAGACTTTGCCTGGGAAGAGTCTCCCTGTAAATCTTTCCCTTGGAAACACAGAATTTCAGACCATACCTATGGATCCAAGGCCTTTGTTCAGCTCTTGACCCATCGGGACAGAAAGCGGGGCAGAGGCGTACGCTCCTGGAGGTTATCCGCAGCTGAGAAGGGGCAAAGCTGGTGGCAGAAAGGCAAAATCTCAGACCCCGTTAGTAGAGCGCTTCTTTGCCTGGCCTCTGCCAACGGGGTTCTGTGAAGCTGTTTATTTTGGAAGAAACAGGGGGACTTTGGGTCACTTGCAGATTTTTTTTCCTGGAGTGAATTTACAGCAACCATGAGAACTGGAACTACAGCCTAAATTCACCTTATATTTTAGTAGAGGTTACTTAGCTTACTTGCATCCCTTTCCATCTACTTGCACACAAGGAATTTGCCTTTTTCTTCGACCACAATGTTTTAACTGAAATTTTGGGGTAAACAAACGTGCCAAGTCTTTATTAACCCCAGCAGTGTAATTTCTCATTACAAGACTGTGATTCAGAGGAAACAGCGCTGCTAAAACAGCTACCGAGTCCCAGCAAAAATGACAGTTTTCCTCAATCAGTTCCTTTTGTGACCTTGATCTGAACCTTAATCTGTTTTAGCAAAATTCTTTTTATTAGCCATTCATACTTAATCATACTGCTAATTTTCCTGTTTTTAAACTATCAATTTAAGGCTGCTTTTTCATGTAACTAATCAAGGCTGATGTATGTTATTTTGGCTATGATTTCTAATAATTATTCTTAAGAGTTTTTTAAGTCCGCGTTTTCCATAGATAACTGTCAAAATTGTAGGTAGCGGCAGAATGGCTTGTTTCTGTGATACTGCACATACAAGTCTGCTTTCTTATCTTTACTGAAAATAACCATTTCAAGCATTGTATAGGGAATCTGAGCCTCATCTTCTTTTCTTTCCTTACATCAGCAGTTGCTTTTCATTAGTATTATTATTGCAGACAAGCATCATTGGAGGGAAGAAGGGTTTTTGGGATCAGGCTCCATCTGAGATATTTAGAATAAAAAAATAAACATACTTGCAGCTGTCTCACAAAGATTGTAAACTGTTGTAGCTAGTGACTAGTGATTTTTCTTTGCCTATGGTATTAAAGAACAGATTGTGTTACTATACTTATCTCTACCTTTACAAACAAATACACCAGGAAAATATGTCGAGCAGAAGAAACCACGCTTGTTATCACATGCTTAGCTACACTGACTACAGGTTTTTGTACTTTTTGGCAAAAGCTTCAAAACATATTGTGGCTTGGTTAAGCTCGGAATTCTTTACGGTGTAAAGGGAACCTTTTTGTGTCGGTAGTACGCGCTCGGCTCTCCGCCGAAGGCAGCAGTTCGCTGCTGTTATTTGTCATTCGTACGGCTGCCGCAGAGAGATCGCAACCCCTTGTCCTGGGCTTTGTACCCACCGGAGATGCTTCTTCCCCCACCGAACTGATTAACATCACGGCAGGGCTGTGATCTTAAAAGCCTGGCGCTTCTGATTAGGTTTCTGTTGAAGTTTGCGGAGCTGACCGAGTGCCGGGGGCTTTGTGCGTGTGCAGCGGGGCGGCTGCAGGGGGTGGGACGCAGCCCCCCCGGTTAGAGGTGCCGTTGGAGCAGCACTTGGGGAGAAACTTCGCAAGCATTTTCCAGCCTAAACCTCTCGCTCTGTGCTCAGTGGGACTTTGTCAAGTGATGCACTAACATTTCGTGAGGGAGTGAAGCAGATTTCTTAATTGCAAGTGAACTAAGTCTGACAGATAGGATTTTCTAGCCTGAAGAGGGAGGAAAGCCAGAAACTCGATACCTTCCTGTTGGTTTGGGGTTTTTTGTGGGGGTTTTTTGTGGAAGATGCTCAGATGGCTTGGTAACGGGTTCCCGTGCCAGATGGAAGGCAATGGCTGGAAGAGTAGATGAACAAAGACTCTTCACAATCTTTTTCCCTAATTACGTCCTTTTTTTCTGTAAAAGTGCAATGTTGTCCCCACCAGACTGAAGGGATTGCCATGTATGATTATTTAAACAGCTACAGGTTAATTGTGTTATATGTATCTGGAGAAAAAATAATGCTATATGCAAAAATGGATGAAATTGCTCAAATAGACCATTAATTAACTCAGCCCTATAGTTAGCAGGGTTGGCATTAGAGGAAAGAATAATGCCTTTTCAATCCGAAACCTTCCCTCCCTCCCCATCCATTTTATCTCTTCTTGTCACTTCCTATTAGCTGATCATGACATCTTATCTTTTTCCTGAAGGGTGGGCCAGAAGATTACTTTGGAGCTCATGTAAGTGACACTCCAAGGATTGGCTGGCAGCAGGTTCAGCGGCCCCGGCCCCCGGAGCCGCGGGATGTCATCCCCGTGACATGCCTGGAAACCCCAGCTCATCCTTCAACTGTCCGGTTAAGGCAGCATCTCCGTCGTGTTGCACTTCAAGTCTGTCACTGGCGTGGGTTCACGCTCCTCACCCAGGAACCCTTCTCTTTTTTGCTGAGGACCGTATTTTTATTTTTAACGCAGAGTCCTTCACATCAGTGGGGATGATGGCTTCTTTTGCAAGATGGGATTCTGCCGTAGGAGGGGATGGCTGGGGATCACACAGCAAACGTACGCTCATGTGCTAAGAGGAGCTGTGCATGAAAGCCTCCTAGACAGCATTTGAAATGTATTCATTTTTCAGTGACTTTGAAAGATTTTGGGCTGATAGCTCTGGACACCAGCTCTGGTCTCTTCACTTTCTCTTTCGCATTGCTCTGCGGGAAGCAGTTTTTGGGAGAGCTCTGCCTGCCTGGAGGTGCAGGGCTGTCCCGGCAGCTTTGCCCCACACTGGCCACCTGGTCCCTAGAGCCCAGGACGCTCCCGTGGGGGGGCACAGCCAGAGCGCTCCCACCAGCTGTAGCCAGACATTATGGCTCGTGCTGGAGGGACTCGCTGCCAGCACCGTAATTGCAGGCTAGCTGGATTTTTGCTGTGGTATTACAAATTCCCCCAGGGAAGCCCACAGCTATGACCATTTACATGGTAACATTGTCAGGCATGAGTCATTTTCTTCCCTCTCTCCCACTCTGTCTCTGTTTCTCCTCTCACACACACACATTCAGAAATGCAAGCACAAATCAAAAAAATGGTAAATAAAATTTAAATGATCCTTTAGTGCATTTTCAGCCCCTTTCTTCTGGCTGAATGTACAGTTTTATGTACTTTTTTTTTTTGCTATAAAATGTAGCACAAAATGTATGGGCCATGTGAATGCTGATATTGGGATGATGACTTTTGCATCTTCTGCTTCATATTATGTTTTTTTTTAACCGGGTTACCTTTAAGAGTGCTTTAACTAAAAAAAAAATCAGTAAAAGTAATCCTTAAAAGACAAATCTTTGTCAATATAATAAAATAGGAGACCTGAAAAGTGAGTGACAGTCACTGTTTAAGAAATTTTTTCACCTGATGCTCCTTCATTAATACTCCAGCTCTGCTAAGCTTGTTGCTGCCCTTTTCCTACATATCTGAATAAATGCAATGTGTATAGCATCATCGTATTGTACTGGCTACATTATCATAGTTCACATGAGTAAGTACTTGCAGGTTTGGTGTCCTTGGCTCTGAATTCCTCCGTGAAGCAACTTTCTCGCGTACTCTGAAATGTTCACTTCGGTCCTTTAAAAAAATAATAGAGCATCCGCTAAAAGAAAGTTAGGATAATTGCCGCAAAGTTGTGGGGTGCCTGAATTAAGGTTGCTTTTGCAAGACAAACGTGGCAGATGTGTGCATGCATCCTGATGGTCCTGAGCAACATCGCGCAGGGGATCGCTCTTCAACCACACACACTGTCTTCAGCGGGAACGGGTTTGATTTCCCCCCTCTCCTCCGCTTTTGTCACTCTTTCTCCAGCACAATGCACCGGACAGGGTTTGTGACACTAGTGCTGTGTTGTCACGTATCGGGCAGGGTGAAAGGGCACTACCGTAAAACACAGGGGGGCTCAGCTGAGGTGATCCTGGGGAGTGTCAAAATGGAGAGTGGAGGTAGAGTAAAAAGTAGGTAAATTTGTATATCACAGTGGGTGTCTGGATGAAAATTTTGGATGCAGTGACCAGATCTGTGTGGCCAAATGTGTGCCGAGGACACCGCCGGGGATATGTGACCATGAGTTTGGTGGTGAGGCCTCAGGGTTTGCATTTTGTTAGATTTACGTTTGCAGAGTGAGCAGAGGTTGAATAATTTATGGTGGTGACCACTTAGATACCATATGTCATTTGTTTTTAAAGCAGTATGGTTTTTTTAATACACAAAAGGGAACAGACACTGGAGCTGAACTTTCTTAATTTTATTCAAGAAAAGAATACTTAAAAATGCTTAAGGTAAAGGGAGCCCTTTCTATACACTTTGTATCTGCACTAAACTTGACTAGTCAGCATCACTCGGTTTTTGCAATGAAAAATAAATCCAGAGTGGTTGCACAGCATCACACACAAGAAGAAACGACAAGACTTTTACACCGGTCTCAGTAAGAAAGCACACTTTAGTGTAGTTGTAAAGTTTAGTGAAAGTGTATTTCTGTCCATTGTTTAAAAATGCGTATTCAAATAAATAACGGCTCAATTCCCATCCAACAGTATATAAATGGTAGTCTTGATGTCACAGGCAAATTTTTGTAGGTGGTTAGCACTGTTGTTTCTGGGACACTATATTGGAAATATTCTATTGTGTATTTTATTTTGCTGTGAGAAAAATGAAATCCTCGCCTGCTAGGAGTTCACATGTCCCTTTAAGTCTTAAAATATGTTAATTTTACATGCCAAAGTCTTAAGAAGTGTTTGACTGCCCATGGCTTTTGTGTGCATCTCCAGATGGCAGATGCCATTTTGTGTTTCACATTAATTGAGTAAATTTCCTTGCTCTTTGTACATATTGCAGAGGAAGCCATTCTCTGCTTTCAATAGGACAGAACAGCTCTTTGGCATCAAACCCTTCTGGTCTGGTGGTAGTAAAACTGTTTTAAGGTGGAATTCTGAGAACAAGCTGTTGGCAATACAGATTTCCTCCATTGTAGATGAAAGAGAGACGTTTAACAGTTATCTTAGAAATATCTTGAGGGTTTTTCCTGGTGAATTGTGAAACAAACCGATTAGGATAACCTCAGGGACTGAAGACATAGTAAGATGTATGTTTTTTCAATATTCATTTAGCTAAAGGAAAAAAAAAATCTTTCATCTCGGAGGGCATTGTTTTTCACTTATTTTTTTGCCAGTTGTGTTTTTTCCCCTCGCACGTTCTAGATATTTTTTTAAAAAGTCTCAGGGCCTTTAAAATTCTTCACTTTGTCCAATCAATAGCGTATATGTAGAAATTTGCAGTGCTGCTTTTCAGGGCACAAACAGCAAAAGAGGGTTTGATGGGGCCACTGCAAGATACACCTGAAGTGCCATACGGCCATGTCCAGTGCTGGGAAGCAGTGACGGCCACCCCACCGCTGGCACCGGGCATCCTTGCGTGCCTTCTCCAGCACAAAGCCCGTGGGGTCCCTGCCGCACCGAGCCCAGTCGAGCACCGCTCGCCTGAGCCACCTGCCCGGTTACCCCCACTGGGGAGTGGGCACAGCGGGTCCCACCACAGCTGCTTGTGCCCTAAACGCTTGATCACAGTCGAAAAACTTTCAGGCAGAATCGTATCAACAGCAGGTGAGGGGGGGAGAAAGGGGACAGAGCAAAAACAAAGTTTGTGTAAGAGACTGTATGGCAATTTTTCCATTGATCTCAGCGGAGCAAGGATTTCCCTTGCGTGCTGGTGTCTTAACAGGAACCATAGCACTTATTTCAAAAATGAAGTTTGAAAGCTGTGGCGCTCAGGATAAAAAGACGTAGCGGTTGTACAGCTAAGCGTGCCCTAAGTCCAGATGAATTTCTATATGGGGGTTATAGTATTTATAAATTTCTGGTGCTTGTGAGAAGGAAAACTAATGCACAGCAGTGCTTTAGAAGTGGCTTACTATGTTTTTACACTGAGATAAAATGAGTCCAGCAATGAGATTTTAAATCACTCTTTTTAATTTTTTCTGTATGTTCACTCTTCCAAACTCCCTGTAGAAGGGAGGCAAAACAAATATCCTGTCTGTTTGAAAAAGAATATAGAAGACAGAAGTTAATGCTCATCAAAGAAACCAAGATTATATGTCATGTTATTAATCAGATTTTTATCACGGTAAAGTGGTGTCCAGATATAGTTGAAGTGGGCAGTGTACATAATAACATAATTATGGGTGTTATAGTGACGTAACAGCAGCAGGAGCTCGGCTCCTGACTCCTTTGTTTTCCATTCACACCCACCATGATCTACTGCTATATTTAGTTGTTTTTCACAGTGCTACCTAATACTGTCATCCCAAGTATTTTTTTTTAAGTAAAAAAATAAAGATAAGACCATATTGATTTTCCATGGAAGCCCTAACACTGGAATCTTTTCTTGCAGATGATAATTCAAACTGAGGGGAGGGTGGGTTTTTTTTGTTTTGGTTTTTTGGTAGATTATTGTCATCTTTTGTGTGTGAAAGGCAATTGCAGTCGGGGCAGAGCGGCAGCTGGTGGGAGCCATCCCAGTTCCACTGCCTTCTGCAGGCTGGGACTATCTGTGTCGGCTGAGGAGCTGCTCCAGACAATTTAAGGCAAGCTCGTGGAGCGTGAAAGAACTGAGATTATTACGTAACTAAGTGGTGTTTGGGGATTTAAATAAAGGAAGTTTTGACTGCTGAATTGCCGTACTTTAACAGTTCTCAGTCTATCATTTTTGGCACAGCTTGTTTGCATGGGCTTGCAGTTCCAAAGACACCTGAAAAACACCCCTGTGCTTCTCAGGTAGCGCTGGCATGGTGTAGGGCAGCAAAGCTCAGACCCCGGGAGGCGTTTGCAGCCGGCGGCATTGCATTCTGCTGACAGCCCTTCGTAACCTAACTTCCCACGTCCAGAAGTTAGGCATTGCGATTCTCCCAAAAGAAAAGATCTCGTTTTCAAAATACAGCTTTTGTGGTGAGATATACCTGCTGTGGTGAACTAATTATTGGTATGGGGCTGCGTGACGCCTGTGGGCATTTTGCTTTGGCCCACAACAAGTAAAAAAGAGGTTTAATGCCTCACAGAGCACTGATTTTTCTATCTACGTCCTTCTTATCACAGAACTGGCTCCTGAATTAAAGCAAAGGCTTTGTCAACCACCACCAAATCAAGAACGCCGTGAGTGAAGCTTGCAAGGCGAACATCAGAAATGTCTTCTGTCTTTAGCAGTATAGGAAAGGGTGATGCTGTTATAAAGAAAAAAATGCTCTCAGGATTCCCAGACTAGATGAAGCCACAAGTCCAAGAGCCCTGGAAGGATGTTGCTTGCCAGCTTTACAATAGGTTTATTCAGCAGGAGTCAGCAGGGTTGCCTATCCGTGTTCCTATAGTCAAAGCTCATTCATTGTGTGCAACATAGGTCAGCTCTGGTGCAACTATTGATATCTGTAGAGCACTTGCCCTACTGCTGTGATTTGAAAAAAAAATCAACGCTGTAGTTACAAAGCATTACTGGACTCCTCTGTGTTGTATTTATTGCAACATCGCAGCTCCCTCTTTCTTTAGTTGAGTACACACACTACATCTTACCTGAAGCAGTGTGAACATGTCAACAAAGATGGAGAGGGGTCTGTATAGGAAGAGCTTTCAAAAATTATTCCCTCTTCCCAAGATCCTTTTTAAAGTATTTAAACAGCAGACAAACAAATCTCCTCTCGTCAGTCTCAGCCTCATTCTTTGCATAAATTCAGTGACACTGCACTGAGGATCCAGGTCATTCAATATTTATTTTTATTTTAAATTACTCCAGAATAAATAAAGCACTGTCTGTCCTCACCTTCTCCTGGACCTTTTTTGATCGCCTCAGCTCTATGTAGGAAAGTGGTCGCAGTATGTCACCAAGTCACCTTGTACTTGGGTATGTTTTGGAACTGCCCACAGTGGTCCATTGCAGTTTTTGAGAGAGAGATGAATGACGCCATGGGGAGCCACCTGGACTGAGGCTGCCAGGGTGCAAGGCGAGAGGATCACCTGTAGCCAGCCACGTAGAAGGCAACTAATACATCGAATAACAGTAGCACAGACAACTGATCTTTGTCTACTGCCAAGACAAGCACTTCTGCTAATGAGATCAATGCAGTCTTCCATATCTAACAAGGCTTATGCTCAGCTTGATGAAGGTGAAGACAGAAATTCCTAAAAAGCCTGATTTTAATAGC